>NW_028084144.1:0-2229 GCF_014824575.4 Sturnira hondurensis
ATTATGGGAACTGCATAGAAAGCCCAGAAATAAACTCACACTTATATGGTCAGTTAATCTATGAGGCAATAATATACAGTAAGTGAAAGACAGGCTCTTCAGTAGTTGGTGTTGGGAAAACTGGACAGATACTTGCCAAAAAAAAAAAAAAGATGCTGGACTACTTTCTAACACCATATGCAAAACACCTCAAAATGGATCAAAGACTCAAGTGTAAGACTGAAACTAAAGAACTCCTAGAAGAAAACCTTGGCAGTAAACTCTTCGATATCCATCCTACAACATCTTTTTGGATACGTCTCCTCAGGCAAGGAAAACGGAAGCAGAAATAAATGGGACCAGTTTAAGTTAATTGACCACATCAATGTGAAAAGCTTCTGCACAGTGGAAGGAATAATCAACAAAATGAAAAGACAAACTACTGAGTGGAAGCAGATATCTGCAAATAATATATCCAATCGGGGGTTAATTTTCAAAATACATGAAGAACTCCTACAACTCAACATCATGAAAACAATCCAATTAAAAACAGGAAGAGGCTCCAAACAGACACTTTTCACAGAAAACATAAGGATGGCTCACAGACACGTGAAAGGAAGCCCGATACCACTAATCATCAGGAAAATGCAAATCAAAACCACAAGGGGGCGTCGCCTCACAAAGACAGCAAAGGGTCCGAGGGATGTGGGGGAAGGGGCCCGCACCTGCTGCTGGTGGGATTGTACGTTGGTGCAGCCACGGTGGGAAGCAGTACCGAAGGTCCTCAAAATGTGAAAAATAGAGCTACCATATGATTCTGCAATTCCATTTCTTGGTGTTTGTCTAATGAAAGTACAAACACTAATTTGAAAGGATATGCGCACCCCTGTGTTCACTGCAGCATTATTTACAATAGCTAAGAAGGGGAAACAGAGTCTAAATGCCCACCGATAGATGACTGGACAAAGAAGAGGTGGCCTAAATATACAACAGAAAATTAGCCACAAAAAAAGAATGAACTCTTGCTACTGGTGACAACATGGATGGACCTCGACAGTTTTGTAACGAGTGAAATAAATCTCACAGAGAAATACAAGTACCACTTGATTCCACTTAGATGTGGAATCTAAAAAGCAAAACCAAACAGAAAGAGATACTGAACAAATGGACAGTTCTCTCAAGGGAGACAGGTGGGGGTTGGGTGAGAAAGGCAAAGGGGATTAAGAGGTCCAACATTCCAGTCATAAAAGGAATGACCCGGATGTGATGCGCAGTCAGTAATATCATAAAGACTTCGTGTGGAGGAAGGCGGGTACTTGGTCTGTCGTGGGGACCGCCTACTAGAACCCAACACACAGAGTGGGTTCATGCGTTCAAACCATCACTGAGAGTACATGAATGAACCTGACCTTGGAATAGTGTGAATTTTACCGCAAAAACGACCAAATCGGCCTTACCATTCCTGATCGCAGACTGGCCGTACACTACTCAGCAGACCTCGTATCTCAAACAAGTCAGGTTTTATGAAGAGCTGGCAACGCCAAGCCAATGGCGGTCCTTGTTTCAGAGGTGACCCCTCCATGGGGGCATCGGACAGCACCTCGGGCTCACGTAAGTGACAGGCACCGTGCAAGGTCCACTTCACGCGCACTCAGCTTCATGTCAGTGGTGGTGTCGGAATCAGTCCATTCCACACTCACCATTTGCTCTCTGTGGCCTTAGACCCCGCTGCCCTCGGTCGGGGGGAGCACTCTCCCCTCTCTGGCCCGCACTGCTGCCAGCAGATGCCCCGTGCGTGTCTCTCCTCTGAGTCACAGGAGGACAGGGTTTGTGCAGGCTGTGAATCTTGTCAGAATAAAGCCTTTACGTGGTCAACGATTTTGTGGTGTGTAAGTATCCTCGACTTGTTGATCTGAGGATATTTATAAACTGACTTGGATTTGTGAGTTCTGAGAGCAGGGTTCTCTTAAGGCCCTTGAATGGTGGAAGCATAGCAGTAGCAGTGAAAATTAGCCCATCGGACCCACCTAATTCAAATCCCAGCCTTTGCAGAGAGAGACAGTCTCCTTACATGTGTTTGCTAGCATGTGCGCTCTGTTCCACCAGCCAAGGGGCCATTTCTTCCTAACAGGTCACAGCCGCTCTGGAAGCAGGAGACGAAGTCATCCCAAGGAGCCCCAAGGCCTTCAGGGCGGTGAGGATCGACCCCCAGGACACGCAAGCCCCTTTGCAGAAAGGCCAGCCAAGCTC
>NW_028084145.1:0-1102 GCF_014824575.4 Sturnira hondurensis
ATTTTAACCAAGACATACTAGTTTCAGTTGTGATGGGAAAAATCAATTATTATTAAAACAAACGTTTCTTACATACACATGCAAAAGCACATGTACTTAAACTGTTACATGGAGCAGGAAAGAAGCAGCTACAACTAAATCTGGATGAGAACATACACATTATTTTATATCAATTTGATTGTTGTATTGATATTTTTAGTTCTTTTAGAGCACTGTAAAATTCTGAGAAACAAAATTCAGAAAATACCATGTTGAAGAAGACATATTTAAACTCAAACTCTGCGCTCAAATCAAAGCTGAAAATCTGGATTTCTCACTTTTATTATGATACAGGAAATTGAAAATGAACTGGTACTAAAGTGCTATAGAGATCATAAAACCCTACCTAAACACAGTATTTTTGTGTGAATAATTAATCAGGTAAATAACTGAAAGTTATTCGGACCAAATGCTTTTTAATAAGAACAATACTGGTTTATCTTTATTTATAGGTGCTTCTATGACTCACCATAGAAAAAGATATGTATTGCATTTAGGGAGATTAAATCCGTGACTTTTTAACCCCAAATATCTTTTTAGAAGTGACTTTCTTATTAAGAATAGTAAAATTAAGATAATATAGAAACGTAGTGTTTCTCATTTCTTTGTCACCTTATTTTTCTGTTTGTATTTTACTTGCTTCAAAACACATACAATTTTCTCTTTCTAAACTTTATTTTCCAAACTACTTTATTCCTTTCTAGGGGGTGGGTTTCTGTTATCCTTAAAAATAAAAAGCCAAAGTGAGAAGTAACAGCATTTATTTTAGATCAGCTATTTAGGTAGCACTGATGAAGGCAGAAATCCAAATAGCGTTTGGGTTGTGCAATGGAGAAAAGGAATATTTATGTGAAAGGGAAGAGAAATAATTCCATGAATAGAATGAAGGACTTTCTATGGATGCTAACAAGCCAAGGAAGAAATTTCTATAGGTGCAAAGAAGCTAAGTTAGTCTATAGCTACACATAATGGTGCTAATTCTAAGAATGTCTCTAATTTTCGGTATTGCAATCAGGATGTCTGCTTCCCTGTTAGTTCTGAAAACAGTTGGAATACAATGTTG
>NW_028084146.1:0-572 GCF_014824575.4 Sturnira hondurensis
GACAGTTCAGGCCAATGGCTCATGAAAGACAGTCTCCAAGTTCATTTCTGAGATAATATATTATTCTCTGATAAAAAGAACTGTAGTGAAGAGAAGACTCTTTTCTCTCTTTATGCTGGGAGCTATTGTCACCTTCTGGTTGCTGGCATTTTTCTTGTGACCGTGAAGGAACAGTGAAGAAAACAAAGCTTCCCTTAGTATCATTGAGAAGCTGAATTCTATTCTGGAATCAGCTACATGTGGATTTGTTACTTCGTGAGAGAAAACCAAGGCCTATTGTTAAAGCCATGTTTTTCAACAGTATCCCATTGCTTGCAATGCTCAGCACTGATGCTGAATGAGATCCTTGAATTTCTGATGGTTGGCAAGGTTGTATCATCTCATGGTATTTCAAGGAATGTGTAACTGTTGGACCGGGGTCTGAGGGCGGAGGAGAGATGGGAGTTGCTTGAAAAAACTGGAAACTCTCTTGCAACTATTCTGGTGGGGAACTGTGGGACACAAGACATGACACAGCTCGCAGCTGCTATGAAATGCTGTGAAGCCCATGAGGATCTCAGAGTGTGACCAGA
>NW_028084147.1:0-9479 GCF_014824575.4 Sturnira hondurensis
ATGGGCTCTGGGGCTTTGAGTTCTTCTTGAGCCATCTTCTAAGACTGTTTGTACCTGTTACCCTTAGCAGGATCTGAGCCCTAGGCATTCACCAGAGCAGGGCAACTCAGTCGCTGGGTTGTGACGTTGTATGTGGGGGCGGGGTCACAGAGGAGCAATGGCAATCCCTCTGCCGCCTCCCGCTGCTGCCACCGTCACTGAGGCCCTGGTACTTTGTCCCACTGCATATGAGTGTGCCACCGCTGTCAGCCCTCGACCCCTGGGGCCTGCGTGGTCCATCTCACTGTGCCCGAATGTGCGACTGTGGTCAGTCTGCCCCGAACCCCGACTGGGTCCGGGCCACTTGGGCGCCTAGGTCGGGGGATCTGTCCTGCCTGACCCTGCTCCGCTGCTGGCTCCGCCCCTCTTACCGTCTGGGTTGAAGGGTTAGTGGTTGTCGGACTTCGGAATAATTCAATTTTCTATTTTTTTTGGCTGTCTTTGTTCTCCAAACCTTTGTTGTATTCAAACTTGGTTGTGGGAGAAGGCAGTGTTTCCACCTATGCCTCCATCTTGGCGGAAGTCCCACAAGCCCAGCAACTTGAAGGACATTCCTTGGCTTTGGAAACCCAGTTCCCCTCATCAACTCTTTGCTCCCCACCCCCGCGCACACAGATGTCCACAAGGTATGCCTACAGGTGTCTGCGTCAATAGTTAGCAGCAACGCCACAATACGCAGGCAATTGCAAGACTGTGCAAAAAAGAAATGCATTGCCTCTGAGAAAAGGAAACTAAAATACCAGATGATCTCAAAAGGCTCTTATTCCTGATTGTGCCTGTTTAAAGCCTAGGCATTATCTCTGTATTTTGCCTAGCAACTGGTGAGGATGGGACGCTCGGGGATGCCATTGGCCGGAGGGCCCGCCGCCGACCAATCCTGAACTCCGAACGGTCACTGGAAATCTTGGGACCCTGGTCACAGGAGGCACAGGTCCGGAGCATCACGCAGGCACGACTGGGAGAAGAGGAACTTTCCTTCGTGCTCTGCACCATTGGGTCTCCAGTTGTGACTGTACCCAAGGGCCGGTTAGGGAAGGACCACCGCAGGTCACCGTCTGAGCATCGCTGGAGGAAAGAGAAGCGGGAGTGAACTCTGGCAGGTGGGACAGGAGGGCGCTGAGCTGTGAGCTCAGGGTGGGGGCGGGGACCGGACCTGCTGCAGGGTCCCGGCAGAGGGGCTTCCTAGGGGATCTGCACCTGACCTCACCTGGGGTGGCAGAGGGGATGCGAGGAGGAGGAGGAGGAGGAGGAGGAGGAGGAGGAGGAGGAGGAGGGTGCGGAAGGATATCAGGTGACAGCAGCAAGGCCTGAAGTCGGACCCCAGGAGCTAGCGGAGCAGGGAGAATCTCGGTTCTCTGGCTTATTCATGGGACGTGCAGGAGTCAGCCTGCAGGGAGACGCGCGAACCCGAGCAGACAGGTGGTGCTATTACAGCAGCAGCCGGCACAGGGACGTTCGCCTAGGTCAGGACTGTGGCGCCAAGCCGCTCTGCCATTCTCCACGTCTGCGCCCCCAGGCCTGCGGTCCGTCCCCCAGCCCCTGCCCTGTGACTGGTCCTTGGCGCTATGGAGCCAGCTGCTTCCCTGCGCGCCCCGCTGCCTCTCCTGCAGCTCTTCCTCCCCATCCTCGGCTTGTCTGCGCTGGTCTCAGGTAGGGGGCGCCCCGACTCCCGTTGACTTGGGAGGAAAACTCCACACCCCTCAGTGCCCGGTGCTCGGTCCTCCTCATTCCCCAGGAGTTCGCTCAGATCAAACCAGCCTCACCCAACACAAAGGCTGGAAACCAAAATGACCAGAACACCATCGTTCAAATTTTTCATTACTGTCAACAATTAATGAGGCATTTAACACTTTTTTAAGTGTCCCACTGTCTCTGTGTGTCTTACCTGGACCACACGTGTCAGTGGGGACGAGCTGGTGGCTGCCTGTTGGGCAGCTCCAGGTTGAGCTGCGCTCCCGGTGCCCAGCTGGCCTGGGGAACAGGAGGAAACCTCTGTGCGCCCAGGGTCTGCAGGGCTCAGGGTCTGCTCCTCTGTGCGCTGCTCTGGCGGCGCTGGCAGCCTCAGTAGATACGCATGAGGCATCTCTTGCTCTGGCCAGCCACAGCCGGGCCCCACAATCCACAGTCCTGAGCCCAGGAACCCCTGGCCTGTCCCCTGGAATATGGCCACTTCCCTTCCTGCCTTAGGTGTCAGTGCCTGCCTGATTCTGCCGCTTTGCTGAACAGCCCAGTTTTCGGTCGTGGGTCCAGCTGAGCCCATCCTGGCCATGGTGGGAGAAGACACCGTGTTAAGCTGCCGCCTGTCCCCTGAGAAAAGTGCCGTGGACATGGAGGTGCGCTGGTTCCGGTCTCAGTTCTCGCCCGCCGTGCTGGTGTACAAGGGCCAGCGCGAGAGGACAGCAGTACCGAGGACGGACAACCTTTGTGACTGAAGACATTCATAAAGGGAAGGTAGCCCTGGTCGTTCACAATGTCACAGCCCATGACAACAGCATCTACCACTGTTATTTCCAAGAAGGCAGGTCCTACGACGAGGCCACCATGCGCCTGGTGGTGGCAGGTGAGACGTTTCTCTTTGCTTGGGAGCTTTTTCAGTGTGTGACCCTTGAGGATAGTTTCTCTCTGCACGTCAGGGCCCCCACAGACCAGCAGGCTTTGTCTAGCATCCCCTCCACCCTGGCAGGATGGCTCCCTCTGCACAAGGGCCAAGTGAGTGGGTGTGTCCCACTGAGCTGTGGGCATCGAGTCTTGAGAAGCACAGTGAGCTCAGTGGGGACGTGAGCAGGGGAGGAGGTGGAACCCCATGAGTGCACCCCTGCTGCTGCTCAGAGATCTCTAAGGCTCCTTGCCAGTAACATGTGTTGGAACTAGACATTTTAGACTATTTGTCTGTTTCCAGGTATAGGGTCGAAGCCCCTCATTGAGATAAAGGGCCACGAGGATTGGGGCGTCTGGCTGGAGTGCACCTCCACAGGGTGGTACCCCGAGCCTCACGCAGTGTGGAGGGACCCCTATGGTGAGATCATGCCCGCCCTGGTGCAAGCTTCCACCGAGAACACAGACGGACTCTACAGGGTCACCATGACCGTGATTATCGAGGACAGCTCTGTGAGGAATGCATCCTGTTCTGTCAACAACACCCTGCTGGGCCAGGAGAGGGACACTGTGATCTTCATTCCAGGTTAGCTCCCTGCCCTCTGGGGGACTGTCCCTAGGAGGTAGGACCCTCAGCAGACACTTGGATCCTGAGTGGAGCTGGGGGAGGGGCAGGGCTGGGAGGGTCCTGGGCCCTGAGGAGCTCAGGCTGCAGCTGAGCTGAGGCCTCTCCCCTCCTCACAGGGAGCATCAGTCTCCTGTCCCAGGAGGCGGAGCCTCATCTCTGAGGGCAAATCTGATCTTTTGTCCCTGTTGTGGTACTGATGCTGCAGCTGAGTCTGTGTGTTCAGAGCAGTCACACACCTGGAGAGTGGTGGGGGCAGGGGGCTGTCTGCACTTGGTGGTGCTGATGCTGAGGCCTCCCCTCCCGCCCATGGGGTTTTTCAAAGATGGAAGTGGGACAGTCAGTATCTATTTTCATAAAGTCACTCAACAAACTCTTAGCAAGGATCACATATGTTGTAGGCTCAGTTCTAGAAACAGGAGATAAATCAGGGAACACAATGCAGGAACATCCCTACTGTCAAGGGGCTCAATTGTAGAGAAGCAGAAAGTAGTTTATAAAACACTTAACTAGTTGAGCAGAATAATTAAAGTATTGTATCAGATGATAAGACCTGCTGTAGAACAGTTAATCAGGGGAGAGTGTCTACTGGGCGAGAGGCGGAGAGCTGTGGTGTAACCAGAAAGGTGAGGGAGCTTCATTGAAAGGTGGCAGCAGGGCAAGTGAGGGAGGGGCAGTGAGGGAGCAGGAGGGGCAGGTGCCCAGGGCCTGAGGCCACAGGGCGTCTGGCAGTTTCCAGGGACCCACAGGCAGGTGTGGGTGGAAGGACTGAGTGCAGGGAGAATCTCAGGAGGGGAGTGCAGACCTGGACGGGGTCCAGAGCAGACGAGGCAAAGCAGGTCACAGGGAGCCTCTGGCTGAGTCTCAGTGAGACAGGAGCCATGGCTGGGATTGGAGCAGAAGCAGGGAGGAGGGTGTTGCAGTGACCAGGCCACAGTGATGGCGGCTCAGCTGGGACAGTGACAGTTGCTGGCTTTCATTCACCTGGTCCTTCCAATGGTGACTGCAGGTGCTTCTGCTCCTCTGTCTCCTCAGCCCTGTCAGGTGACAAAACCAGAACTGTTCAGTGACCCGCTGACATCCTTTGTTTAAGGGAAAGCCACCCACGGGCTGGGGGCTGCAGGGCCTCAGGAGGAGGGCAGCCTCTCCCTGAGATGTGGGGCTAGAGGAGGGGCGTTGGAGGCAGAAAGGGGCAGGACTGTCCCAGGAGGAACACACAGGGTCTGGTTGAAACGTGGAACGAAGGAGCTCCGAGGAGAGGCCCTCAGAGGACTTGGCATCACACCGAGGTAAAGCGACAGAGGGCCTCCTGCAGGCAGACAGGTGGAATTTCTGTCGTCCCTGCGTTTGGCGCAAGAACAGGGGACTGACCCTGCCTCTGCCTTCACGGTAAGCGGGCGGAATCCCCGAGCCTCTGGGGAAGCCCCGTGAGAACCAGGCAGAGAAAGCACTGAGCTTCCACAAGCCGGGAACCAAGGGCCAAAGAAGTCGGGCAACCCCCTCCCCACCCTCCACCATCGCCTACACGCGGGCAGGGGCTGGAACCGGGGCTCAAGCTTCCAGCCTTGGGAACAGAGACCAGGATACTCTGCAGTTTACGACGCCCTGGGTGGCGCGCGGTGCAGCCAGGCCCAGGGGGCGAAGGTGCAGCTGCCCCTCGTGTTCACGGACCTGCGCTTCCTAGTGAGCTGCACTCACGGATGGGGGAGGGGCACGCAGAACGTTAACCTGACGCTCATCCCTCCGCACCAGAGAACTGCTGCCTCCTGCCCAGTTACGGGCTCCTTTCGGCATTGATATGAAGGGGAATACTCGGATTTTGAGCTTTCAGAATTGTTTTTAGAACTCCATGGCAAAAACTAGAATTTGAAGTTCAGTCTTTGCGTTTCAGAGTCGGTCCCTTGGAGGACAAGAGCAGAGCTCCTCAAGCCTGGGGGCGCTGCCTTCCTGTTGAGGGACAGTCGTCTGGGAGCAGTGCCACCTGCGGGGCCTGGGCCACTGGTGGGTAGGACAGCAACACACTAGGTAGTGACCGACGTTTAGGGAGACAGTCGACCTGAACTATGAGACTGTATAGTATATATCAGTTTGAGTGTGTGTCCTCAGTGACGACATAAAATGCATTTCATACTGTGGGTCCCAGTACAAAGAAAAAAGGAGATTTGAAGCAATATCCGAGGAAGCTGCAGGGACCTGGCGTGACCTGGCGGTGCAGGGAGTGCGCCCCTGCTTCCCAGGCCACGGACTGCAGTGAAGCGTCGTGACCACTAGGGGGCGGAGGAGCCTCAAGATCCTCCTCTGAGAAGTTAGAGGAACCTGGGGCAGGAGGAGGCGCTGGGGGACTATGATCCCATGAAAAGGGGACTGGGGAGAACAGGGGACACGGATGGAGCACGTGTGCTGTAGCCCGCGAATGGAGAGACCTACGGAGCTGACCGGACCCGACCTGCAGGCCCCCATTAGCTAGGCCCCAGCGCGCCCCCCACCCTACCTGCACCCTGTGGGCTGCAGACCCACCACAGAGAAAAGAAATGTCCATAGNACAGGGCGTCTGGCAGTTTTCAGGGACCCACAGGCAGGTGTGGGTGGAAGGACTGAGTGCAGGGAGAATCTCAGGAGGGGAGTGCAGACCTGGACGGGGTCCAGAGCAGACGAGGCAAAGCAGGTCACAGGGAGCCTCTGGCTGAGTCTCAGTGAGACAGGAGCCATGGCTGGGATTGGAGCAGAAGCAGGGAGGAGGGTGTTGCAGTGACCAGGCCACAGTGATGGCGGCTCAGCTGGGACAGTGACAGTTGCTGGTTTTCATTCACCTGGTCCTTCCAATGGTGACTGCAGGTGCTTCTGCTCCTCTGTCTCCTCTGCCCTGTCAGGTGCCAAAACCAGAACTGTTCAGTGTCCCGCTGACATCCTTTGTTTAAGGGAAAGCCACCCACGGGCTGGGGGCTGCAGGGCCTCAGGAGGAGGGCAGCCTCTCCCTGAGATGTGGGGCTAGAGGAAGGGCGTTGGAGGCAGAAGGGGGCAGGACTGTCCCAGGAGGAACTCACAGGGTCTGGTTGAAACGTGGAACGAAGGAGCTCCGAGGAGAGGCCCTCAGAGGACGTGGCATCACACCCAGGTAAAGCGACAGAGGGCCTCCCGCAGGCAGACAAGTGGAATTTCTGTCGTCTGTGCGTTTGGCGCAAGAACAGGGGACTGACCCCGCTTCTGCCTTCACTGGAAGCGGGCAGAATCCCCGAGTCTCTGGGGAAGCCCTGTGAGGACCAGGCAGAGACAGCGCGGAGCTTCCACAAGCCGGGAACCAAGGGCCAAAGAAGGCGGGCAACCCCCTCCCCACCCTCCACCATCGCCTAAACGGGGGCAGGGGCTGGAACCTGCCCACTGGGACCCGGGGCTCAAGCTTCCAGCCTCGGGAACAGAGACCAGGATACTCTGCAGTTTACGACGCCGTGGGTGGCGCGCGGTGCAGCCAGGCCCAGGGGGCGAAGGTGCAGCTCCCCCTCGTGTTCACGGACGTGCGCTTCCTAGTGAGCTGCACTCACGGATGGGGGAGGGGCACGCAGAACGTTAACCTGACGCTCATCCCTCCGCACCAGAGAACTGCTGCCTCCTGCCCAGTTAAGGGCTCCTTGCGGCCTTGATATGAAGGGGAATGCGCGGATTTTGAGCTTTCAGAATTGTTTGTAGAACTCCATGGCAAAAACTAGAATTTGAAGTTCAGTCTTTGCGTTTCAGAGTCGGTCCCTTGGAGGAAGAGAGCAGAGCCCCGCAGGCCGGAGGGCGCCGCCTTCCTGTTGACGCACAGTGGTCAGGGAGCAGCGCCGCCTGCAGGGCCTGGGCCACGGGTGGGCAGGACAGCAACACACTAGGTAGTGACCGAAGTGTATGGAGACACTCGGCCTGAACTATGAGACCGTATAGTATATATCAGTTTGAGTGTGTGTCCTCAGTGACGACATAAAATGCATTTCATACTGTGGGTCCCAGTACAAAGAAAAAAGGAAATTTGAAGCAATATCCGAGGAAGCTGCAGGGACCTGGAGGGACCTGGCGGTGCAGGGAGTGCGCCCCTGCTTCCCAGGCCACGGACTGCAGTGAAGCGTCGTGACCACTAGGGGGCGGAGGAGCCTCAAGATCCTCCTCTGAGGAGTTAGAGAATCCTGGGGCAGGTGGAGGGGCTGGGGGACTATGATCCCATGAAAAGGGGACTGGGGAGAACATGGGACACTGATGGAGCACGTGTCCTGTAGCCCGCGAATGGAGAGACCTACGGAGCTGACCGGACCCGACCTGCAGCCCCCCATTAGCTAGGCCCCAGCGCGCCCCCCACCCTACCTGCACCCTGTGGGCTGCAGACCCACCACAGAGAAAAGAAATGTCCCTAGAATCCCCTGAGATTTCGGCGTTTGCTTTATGACACGAGTGCACCAGCCACTTACCTAATACACATGCGCCCAGTGCACGGTTAGGATTAGTACAGTTATTTTCCTCCAGTGATGGTAACTCATGGCCACTGATTACTTGGGGGTCGATGCGGGCTGGTCCCTGGATCCCAGCAGCTGACTCTTCTTGCTGAGCCCTAAGGTAGAAGTGGCGGGGCGGGGGTGGGGGGAGGACTGGAGGAGGAAGGGCTCCCGCTGCTCCTCCCCAGGGAAGGTGTTGGGAACAGGGTGAACTCTGGGGCTTGACTTGGATGAAGGGCCCCAGGGCTGGGAAGACCCCCCTGCGCTGGAAAATGTGTTTCCAACTGCGGACTTGGCCTGGAGTCTATGAAGTGAGCAGATGGCGTTGTATTCCACAGGGGAAATAACAGACTTCAAATGCAGTGGAACCGAATGGATCCAGTGAGTTCTAGGAGAAACAGCGCTGGTGATTTCTCTGTGTGTGTCTTTATCTGTTTCTCTTTATCTAACCAGAGGCTGGGGCAGCAGCCCGTGTCACTCACTCTATTTCCCCAAGTTCCCAAAGGTGACAGAGGCCCAGACTTGCCTGCAGATAGTGTTAGATGCTCAGCAGGCCCTGGGCACCTGAAACTGAGGACACTTGCCACAAATTGGCCTCAGGCGCCGTCTAATCTTGAAACTCACAGACTTGAATGGGAAGGCAGGTGCTTCTTATTCAGGGCCTTGGCCAGCCATTACCGGTGCCCTGACTCAGTGACACATTGCCCTCCCTGCAGCTGAGACAGACATCTCTGGAGGACGTCCCACCTGGGCTGACAAGATGGCACCACCCACACTCCTCACCCCCCACCCCCGTCACACATGAAGCAGAAGAGACTATCTGCAATGCACGGGTGCAATTTGCATCTCTCCCTGCGTGTTGGCCCATTTCAAACACGTTTCCCTCCCAGCGCCACACACAAGTCTGGGGGAGAACTGCGCCTGGGACCCTCGATCCTGGGCAATTCTGAAGAGGTGAGAAACCACCACCACACGAGCTCCCTTCCAGGTTGGGAACCAGGCTGCTCCCCTGTGTCTGAGTGACAGGGGTGCTCCCAACAAGCCTGGAATGTGTCCCTGTGCTGCTACCATTTCCAGCAGCAAATAGTTTGGTGGATGAAGGGTGTCGGTGAGGGAGCAGGGGGCTCCTCCCCACTCTGAAGCTGCGGCCTGACCTTGGCAGGAAAGTCACGTCCTGCTCCCTGTGGGGTTGGCTTGGAGGGACTCGCCTGCCACCCCAGCCTGTCACCAGGCAGGGAGAGTTGATCACAGTCTCGCTTCCCTGTCCTGAAGGGCCCACACACTTATTTAATTTCTGAAATCAGCCGCATGTCTTCCCTCAGCTTCCTGCAGGCAGCACATGGTCATGGCCAGTTCAACAGCAGTCGAGATCCCAGACTGGGGGGCAGAGACGGAATCTGCCCCGGGCCAATCAGCCCCACTGTGACAGAGCAGCGACATGAGAACAGGGCTGTGGGTTCGTCCTGGGGCCCGGGGGGTGGCTAGAACGTCGGCCCCTTTGTGCAGGGAGGTCTTCGGCGGGTGGGGTGAGATGAGGGAGTTTTTCGTGTGGACTGGCGGGGAAAGGGGGTGGCAGCTCCCCTGGAGGATGGGACCTCCCAGACTTGGGCAGGCGTGGGGTGTGGTACCCCAGAATGCTTATCTTGCTCCAGACCCCGGGTGTTCATCCTGGCGTGAAACAGATACGTGACAGGAGGCAGTTCGTGAGCGTTGACACAGTTCCCCAGAGGTTCTGGGGGGCTCTTCTTGAGGCACCGGGG
>NW_028084148.1:0-1152 GCF_014824575.4 Sturnira hondurensis
ATCAAGGAGTTGCTGTTTAAGGTCTGATGACTTGGGATGTGATATTTCTGGTTGGGTCGCTTTAGTCAACACAGGAGATGTTCCTATAGTCTTATTCGGGTTCTTACTTTGGGAGATTCCCAGCTTGTTGGTCCTCATGATGTCCTTAGTATTGTATTGAATGGCATAGAGGGCCTCAGCCTCAACTCTCTCCCCGAGCACGTTGGACAAGGAAGCAGGTTCTTTCTCCTCCATCGTCCTGCCCAATTGCATTTCTGCTCTGTCACTGGAATTGATGTTCTTCTCCTCTGACTCCCGTCTGGCCTCAGCTTGCATTGAGGGAAGTTTTGGGGAGTGAATGGTGGCTGTTGGAAAAGGTCCCTGACTTGTTTTGCCCGCAGCGATGTTGTAGACAGGCAAAACAGTCGGTCTGGCATCCCCGATGGTCTGAACTTCCTCGACAGACCCGTGTTTCCTAGTAGAGTTTGATAGTTTCAGGGTCCCCTGTTGTGAGGGAGGCCCTCCTTCCTTCTCCACATGTAAGGTGGCAGGGAGAGCAGTTTTGGGGACAGTGGCTAAGTTTTCTGTGCCCACTTTTTCTCCATGAAGGGGTTGAGAGCTTCCTCTCAAGGGCATGAAGCCCCTAGGTTTGGAGTTCCCCTCCAAAGGCAGGTTGGTAGAGGAGGAAGGTTGAGGATCAGATGAGGAATGGGATGAAGTATCTTTCGATTGAAAGATTCCCACAGAATCTAGGACCTTGGCGGTAAGGCCCCATGATTTCTCTATACGCAGTTTAGTAATATGGAAATCCAGCATCTGCTGTGAACCAAGCTCAAGGAACGAAAGCTCCTGGGATATATTTAGGCAGTGGAGCCTACCCGCTGATGCTGGCGATCTTTGCTGTTTTATTTCAGTGTCCATTTTTATTGAAGGAGTCTCCTCATTAGTGTGCAATGCATTGTGCACCATCCCATGGTGCTGGCTGTCACTGGTTTCTGGAAACTTCTTGCTCAGGTGTGCCTGCAGGACCTTTCTCAGGTTTCTTGGACCTTCACTCTGTCCTGACACCACTGAATTTTCCTCTGACTGACTGGTCATGTCTAGGTCTTTCTCAGAGTCATACCCCAGGTCCCTCTCTGAGGAGCTCTCTGAGTCAGTGAAGGTATCTTTTGG
>NW_028084149.1:0-550 GCF_014824575.4 Sturnira hondurensis
TCCATATAATTTAACAAAAATGATTACCCAGTGTATTGAATTTATTGTTTTGAAAATGGTATTAGAGATATCTAGATAAGAACACAAAAATCATGGAGTTATCAATCACAAAATATTTATGTCACAGTGAACAACAATATTCCATGAAACAAGTAAATTACAAGTAAACAAGTTAAAGACGTAAACAAGCAGTTTTCAAATTGACTTCATTTATGTACTTCATAAAAATTATGTTGTTGAGTTTGATTTATACATAGTGTTGCACATATTTGAGGCTACTTGTATAAAGCATAAATATACACTTCTAAAGCAAACACATATTCCTGAAAGAAAGTATCAAAGATGTACTTACATTTTTGGTAAATATGACTGGTCTGTGCCAATACCATTAAATTTTTTTAAAATTTATTTAAGCATAAGTGCTTTGGGATTTTTCAAAAGCCTTTGCCATGCTTCACCTTTGTCATTTTATGTCTGTCATCAGATATTCAAAATATCGGTAATAAAAATAGTTTCAGGAGATCTCCAACAATGTTAACAGAAAAGGGCA
>NW_028084150.1:0-1319 GCF_014824575.4 Sturnira hondurensis
CAACTGGCCTGCAACCCAGGCATGTGCCCTGACTGGGAATCGAACCGAGATCATGTGGTTTGTAGGCCCGCGCTCAATCCACTGAGCTACACCAGCCAGGGCTATTTCTTTTTCATGTCATTCCTTGAATACAGGGTGTTTGAAGAGTATGTGTGGAGTTGAATGGTAGAATTGAGTTTGAAAGAGGGAGTACAAATTAGAGTTAGTCATAGTGTGGAAAACAATGTTCAAATCGTTCTTTTGGTTTCTCTGTTTGGAAGCATTGACACCATGTCTCCATGCATGTAATCAGTTTTTTTTTTTTTTTAGTTCTTCATCAAATATCACTAAAAATGATGAATGGATGGATTAAAATGGTTGTTGAAAGGTTAACAATGTAGTTACTATCCATCCTGTTTACACTTTGTTTTCTATCTTAACAAATGTTTTATCCTAAAATGGTTGGAAATAGTCTGCTTTTCTTTTTTATTCATCTTTTGGGGGGGGTTTGTTTTTGTTTTTGTTTTTGTTTTGCTCTTCTAATATGAGGCTTTTGAAAATGGGGATATTAAACTGTGCTTATTTTAAAGCATGTGTCTTAGACTGCTCATCAGTTTACTTTTCCAGGACTGACTAGATGTAACTCTTCTATCTAAAACTGTCTTCAGGGATAAAAATAGAGTCAGGGTTGTGTTTGGAGATGGTGGGTTTTTCTGTTTGTTAACCACAACTTTCCAAAGTAGAGATTAATGATAGGATTTAAATAATTTTTCATTTGTCGTAAATGAGAATCTTATTTGGGGCTTCTCTCAGATTAGTTTGGCCAGCTTAACAATGGTAAGCTTGTGTTTAATGCAATATATGTATACACACACTCATATCATTGCATTTATAGTGGTTTCATACATGGAGAATTGTAACTGGAAGAGAGAAAACGTAATTGTTAAACCTTTAAGGGAAAAAAGTCAAGAGTGTCTTGAAAACTGTTGATAAGTTGATTTATTAGGTAAGCAAAATGAAGAAACTTGCCATTATTCAGTTTTTCCATGGGATAGGTAGTGGTATTTTGTGTTTTTTGATGTCCAGCACATGTTTTACTTTGATTTCAATTGAATATGGATACGCTGTAGGAAAGTTTGCATCTTTTGCATAAATCTGATTTTACTTTCCTGTTTTGAATTTGGGCTTTAAATTATGTTTAATGCAATGTACTAAAATTTACTTAAATCTGTAGAAATCCATTTAGAATTAATTTATAATTTTGATTTTAAACATCAATAGTTTTATGCCCTGGCTGGTGTAGCTCAGTGGATTGAGCACGGGCCTGCGAACCACACGAT
>NW_028084151.1:0-1460 GCF_014824575.4 Sturnira hondurensis
CTATTCTAAATAATAGCTTTGCCGGATAAAGTAATCTTGGGTTACCACTGCCTCATCTGCCCCAGTCTGCCACCAGCTGCCACCTTCCCACAAGTCTTCTCTGCCGCAGCTGCCCATCTCCGTCTCTGCCCCTCCTACTGGTCTGGATGAATATTTCTTCTTCAGTTCCTTGGTTGTTGCACTTCCATACAGTTTGCTTTTCTGGCAGTTTTGCTTGCTTTTTGTTTTTAAATTGGTTGTTATCCTTCTTTTGGTTATACAAGGAAACAAAGCATATTTACCTATGCCTCCACCTTGGTCAGAATTCTGGATAACTTTTATTTCTTTTTATTTTCTGATTGTTCTGGTTAGAATTCCTAATACTATGTTGAATAGAAGTGGTGAAAGCAGACACCCTTATCTTGTTCGTGATTTTACTGGGAAATCTTCCAGGTTTTGCCTGATGACTATGAAGTTTGTTGTAGGTTTCTCCTACATGGCCTTTATTATGTTGAGATATGCTTCCTCTATTCCCATTTTGTTGAGTGTTTCTATCACAAGTGGGTTCTGTACCTTATCAAATGCTTTTCCACATGTATCAATATGATCATGTGATTTTTGTTTCTTTTTTATTTATGTAATGTATTACATTTATTGATTTACATATATTGTATCATCCTTACATCCCTGGGATGAATCTCAGTTTATCATGGTGTATGATGCTTTTTAATGTATTGGTGGGTGTGATTTGTTAATATTGTGTCGAGGACTTTAGTGTCTAAGTTCATCAGCAATATTGGCCTCTAGTTTTCTTTCCTTGTTGTGTCTTTATCTGATTTTGTGATCAGGATGATGCTGGCCTCAAAAAAAAAAAAGAGTTTGGGTGTTTTCCCTTTTCTTGGATTTTTGGAATAGTTTGAGAAGGATAGAGGTTACTTCTTCCTTAAATGCTTTGTAAAATTCTCCTGTTTAGAAAACAATAGTTTGCTGAGAATGGTTGGAGATGGGACAGCACTTTGCTTTTGTACCACATATTTCTTGGTCTTTCGATCTACAACACAAGTGTTGATTAGGATGTATTCATTATTAGCTAAATTTATCACAGTCCAGATACAATAGCCTTGTTATTTATTTTTTATGTAATATTTTTATTTCTTTATGAAGAAGTAGAAATCTCATGGTTAGCTTTGCCTATGCTTATGCTGGCTCTAATTGACTTTAGCATTTGTAGTGAATTTTTCCCCTTTATATTTTCTGATAACAGCCCCAGAAACATCTGAATAATTTTAGGAGTCTCCTGATAGAAAGATCTGGGAATAGTGTGCTGCTTATTTACCCTGTCCCCAATCCCCATCCGAAATGCCATATGTAAGTATGGCATTTGGGAGATATATACCTATATATCTCCCAAATGTAATATATGTAACATATATGCAATATATGTAATATTACAATATATATGTAATATATATGTAATATTA
>NW_028084152.1:0-778 GCF_014824575.4 Sturnira hondurensis
AGCAGAATATCCAATAACAGGCACTACATCCCTGCCTTCACACATTCACATGTGTACCTATACTCAGCGAGCAGAGTGGAGGCCAAATAGGAAGTTTGTGCAGAGGTTCTTCCCACTGCCTCCCCCTGCCCGGGCTGATGAAATTGGTACTGCTTTTTGTTTCTGTGTTTTCACCTCTTTTACATTTTTCCAGCTTTCTTCGGGGAACCAGAGCATCCGGCTAAGAGGCTGCTCATTCATTGAGCCTGACTGCATTCTCAGCATTTTCCCAGCACTGATAGTGGGTGGGAGCATAAATCCGACCACCCGGCTCCTGTCCCAACTGGGGTTCAGTGTTGGGGTAAAGAAAAACAGCACCTGTGTATTCGAGACACACTTCACATGTGTGCAATGCTGTCACTCTCCGCATGCACAGAGAAACCAGAACAACACTAGGTGTGCAAACTCCACAAATAATGCACTTATGTAATACAGACCCCAATAAAATTAAAATTGACACACAGCTCGGGGTCACATGTAAGAGTTGTCACGGAAGATGAAAGGAAAGGACGCCCCTCATTTCCACGGGCCATACCCCCCTGTTCATAGTCCTTCTCCGCTCTGTTCTCCTCCGTAGATCTGGTTCCTCTCAGGCCTGTGTACCGTCTAGGGTTCACCGAGTGTTGCCAGCACTTGTCCTTGAAAACCATACCCTGACCAACATCTGGGGAAAGAAGTTTCCTCACGATTGAAAAGACAAGACGTTCACTCTGCTTTTGCAGCTCAGAGTAGCACATAG
>NW_028084153.1:0-506 GCF_014824575.4 Sturnira hondurensis
AAAAGGAACTTTACCTGTGTTTTTTCTCTCAAAAGCCCATAGCCCTAGCCTAGTCATAAAAAAAACTGCCAGGGAAGAGCCTGCTGTAGACCGCTCTGCCTGGTTCTAGGAATTGTATCTTGATCCCTTGTGGCTAAGGGATATCGACGACCTTTGTAATACATGCCACAGGAGACAAAGCCTGTCTCTGGTAGCAAATGCTGCCTCAGTTCCTCTCCCTGTGCCCCCAAAGCTTGGTCAGAAGTCAATGATGGGTAAGACCCCCCACAGTGGGGGGCAACCTAAGGCAGACTTGACCACTGGGGAGGCCTTCATGGAAGGACTCGGGGGGGGGGGGCTGCAACAAAGAAGAGCAATAGACTCACCCCCCAGCTTTGACATAGCCCAAGTCCCCATGCTCTCTGGGAGAGATGCTTCCTGGCTCTAGTCCCCTTAAGCCTGAATACCTGATGGGGAGAGGTGCAGCTCCTTGCCTTGCTAGAGGGTGTCCTGAGGAAAAATCTGGC
>NW_028084154.1:0-630 GCF_014824575.4 Sturnira hondurensis
AATATGTAAAAATTCAGCCACAGACAGGAAGAAAAAATCCCTAGTGAAGTTACCCCTGGATAAAGCATTTATTTATTTATTTATTTTATTCTTGTTCAAGTACAGTTTTCTGTCTCATATTCCCAACCCTGACCCCTCAGTGCTCCCCACCTTCCTCCCATTTCCACCACCCACCTTAGACATTGTCCATGTGTCCTTTATACTTGTTCATGTGAGTCCTTCCCCCTTTCCCCTGTGATTCTCTCCCCTCTCCCCTCTGGTCCCAGTCAGCCTGTTCCGTATTTGAGTGTCTTTGGTCACATTTTGCTTCCTTGTTTGTTTTGTTGTTTAGATTCCTCTTAACGGTGATATCACATGGTATTTGTCTTTCACCACCTGGCTTACTTCGCTCAGCATAATGCTTTCCAGTTCCATCCATGATGTTGCAATGGTAGGAGCTCCTTTTTCCTTTTTGCAGCCCCAATTTTGCGAAAGAAGAACAAAGTAAGAGGGATCACAATACCTGATATCAAACTATTACAAGGCCACTGAAATCAAAACAACCTGGTACTGGCATAAAAACAGGCACATAGACCAATGGAATAGAATAGAGAGCCCAGAAATAAACCCAAATCTCTACAGACAATTAAT
>NW_028084155.1:0-3302 GCF_014824575.4 Sturnira hondurensis
GTGTCTTTTGGAGAAAACGGGCAATTCCTTCAGCCCAGGGGTTCTTCACTTGGAATTCAGGGGTTCTTCCATTTAGGTGTAAATGCTACTGCTTCATTTTACTTTAAGTGAAATCCAACATGCTTTTCTTGTTTAAATGTAGGTAAACAACCCAAACCAACATTATCTGTATCCATGACTTCATCACCAAAAGAAATCAGAGATATTTTTACATTGCATTGCAGTTGTTGAAGATATCTCAATATATCATTGAAGTTCATCATTTTGAAATAATGGTAGTTATTAGACTTCCCAGAAAAATTTAAAATTTAATATTTTAAAGTAGCATCTGTATTGTTATAACATTTGTTTTCTAAAACTATTATAACTATATTTTGATGTAATTGGTTTTCTTGATAATCCTATACAGTTCATTTTTTGTATATATGCACATATGNGTGCCTTTATCAGACAGATAAAGGCTTGACAGATCAAGGCTCACATAGAGCCTTAAAATTTAGACTTTAAATTTTTTCTCCCCTTTTGGAGTGGCTTAATGACGTCTTATCATTGATCCTAAACTCTTGCAGGTCTCTCTAGGCAGCCTTTTTAAACAATTCTATTAAACTATGTGGCCAATTAATTTTTATTTACTTTTTTAAAATTATTGACAATTTATTAAACAAGGTTCTGAGGTATGTTTAATAAAGTAAATAAAAATAAAAAATACATAGGCAAAATTCTCCAAGTTGTTCAAAATTTGTGGAAAGAGTAGACAAAGAGAACAGTAGGAAGAAGACATGATGGGCTGGAGGTATCTGATCAGTGCTGTTTGGGATGAACACAGATAACTAGCCATACTGGGGGGTTAAAATAAAAATTATGTGGTGATGAGTGTCCATTATTTTGGATGTTCACTGACAGTTAAGATTGTTATATGGGAGCCCCAGTCAAGGGGAGGATAGGATTTCCAAAGAGATTGTGGCATATTATCCAGAGATACCTCTTGGTTTCCCAGCTCCTTCTAAGCAGGTCATTTTCTCCAAGACAAGAGTCAGTTCCATTTGATTTCTCAGACCTTTGTGACTACCCTTCCAAGAAATAGACAGAAGAAATGGTTGGATGTCCAAAGAATGAAAAACATCTGCACCTACATGAGATGGGGGAGGTGTGGCAAGAGCAGCATAAGACTCAAGGTTTTAGTTAATAATAAGGTAAAATTAAATAGCATGACCTTATATGTGAATTCAACCTGTCTTTTTATTATTAGATATGCCATATTACAAATAAAGAAGATAATGCTTTGATCTACGCTGTACTTGCCAGAGGACATTAGAAGTGAATGCACCATTTTATAAAGATTTAAGTTTTACAAAATTGAAAATGTTCCAACTAAAGCAGCATGATCATCTTCTAAAAAGCTTATGAAGAGCCCTGGCTGGCGTAGCTCAGTGGATTCAGCACAAGCCTGCGAACTAGAGGATCGTGGTTCGATTCCCCTTCAGGGCACATGCCTGGGTTGCAGGTTGGTTCCCTGCAGGCCAACTCCCAGCAGGGGACTCACAAAAGGAAACCATACATTGATGTTTCTCTCCCTCTCTCCTTCCCCTCTAAAGATTAAAAAAAAAATCTAAAAAAAAAATTAAAAAAAAAAGCTTATGAAGAAGATTCTTGAAATGGTTGGTAGTGAGTGGAGGCATTTCCTAAGCCCTCCAACTCTGAATTATATAATTTCCTAGGTCATGCACACCTATGTTTAGCATGTAGCGACTTTGTACTAAAAAAGGAGACAAACGATGAGGCAGACAAATCAGACACAGGTGACAGAATTCTTCCTTCTGGGACTCTCTGACAACCCACACACCCAGCAGCTACTATTCATCTTATTCCTGGGTGTTTACATTGTCACTGTGGTTGCAAATCTGCTCCTCATGTCCCTTGTACAGGTTGACTCCCTGCTTCACACACCTATGTATTTCTTTCTCTGCAATTTATCTCTGGCTGACCTCTGTTTCTCCACTACCACCGTTCCTCAGGCCCTTGTCCACCTGCTATCCAGAAAGAAAGTCATTTCATTCACACGCTGTGCAGCTCAGCTTCTACTCTTCCTCATTTTCGGGGCTTCTCAGTGTGCCCTTTTGGCAGTGATGTCTTATGATCGGTATGCAGCCATCTGTAACCCTTTGCATTACCCCAGCATCATAACTTGGAGAGTGTGTTTCCAGCTGGCTGCACTTTCATGGACCAGTGGCACTCTGGTGTCTGTGGTGGACACCACCTTCACACTAAGGCTACCCTACAGAGGCAGCAATACTATTCCCCATTTCTTCTGTGAGGCACCTGCACTGTTGAGCCTGGCATCCACAGACACCTGGACTGCAGAGATGGCCATTTTCCTCATGGGGGTTGTGATTCTCCTCATACCTGTTTCCCTAATCCTGGTGTCCTATGGCCACATCATAGTGACTGTGGTCAGGATGAAGTCAGCTGCAGGACGACTCAAGGCATTCTCTACCTGTGGCTCCCACCTCATGGTGGTCTTTATTTTTTTTGGGTCAACAATTGTCATCTACATGACACCAAAGTCCTCCAAAGAGCAAAAAAAAGTGCTGTCTGTGTTCTACACAATGGTGACCCCCATGCTGAATCCCCTCATCTACAGCCTGAGGAACAAGGACGTGAAGGGAGCTCTGAGGAAAGTGGCTGCAAGGAATCTTCCATGCAGGCTCTGTAATTGCCATTGACAGTGAGACCCACCTGGCTCCCTACAATTAAGATTTGCTGAGTAGATTCTTCAGGAAGACTTGAATGTGGTACGAGTCTCATCCTTGAGCCTTTTCCTTGGGCCAACCCTCTACCCTTTATCCAGCGCTTCCTCGGTAACAGAAGAAAGACAGTCATTCATGGAGTGATAGGAAGAAGGGCCTTCTGTCTGGTTGGTCTTTCATCACCTAAGAGTTAAGAAATCCCCTGAGAAATATTCACATTTTATAATCCTGTAACCTGTGACATCTACCTTATTAAGTCATGCTATGTATCAATATCTATCTATCTCACAACCTACTCCTATTCCCTTCCTTTGTCTTTTAATATTTCTTATCATCATCAAATAATAAATTAACACACATTACTTAATTATTCACTATGAGCTAGGTGCCACATGTTCATGTGCATGCACATGTACCTCCATACAGGGATTGGCAAAAGTAAGTTTACTATTGTGCGTACAAGAAACACAGAGTTTAATTTTGAATTATCATTTATTTGTTACTTATTGTACTACTAACCTGTATTATTTATAAATCTATTTTGCCCACCCTGTA
>NW_028084156.1:0-1335 GCF_014824575.4 Sturnira hondurensis
CCTGTCGGCGGCCCCCTCACCTGCAGCCTGTCCAGTCCACGGGGGAGAGTTCGGTGCAGCTCAGACCTGAGGTTCCCAGTCCCAGCCCAGGAACCAGCAGCGCGTTTCTGGGTCTGGGGATGTGGCTGCAGGAGATTTGACTGGTTTCTGCAAAGGGGCCCTTTGTCCTCCAGGTCGCAATCAGACGTGGGTCCCGGCCAGACGTCACGCAATGGACGGCAAGGAGAGATTCACATTTATCTCCACCTTCTATTTCTCTACAAAAGGGAGCCGCTGACTCTGCCTGGGGAGCGAGCCCTTGGAAGGTGCCCGTGCCTTGGGGACTCCGCGTCTCGCTTCCTGGCTGCCCCAGCTCAGGTCCCTGGCCACCAAAGTGGACGTCACACTGCTGCAGCTCCCCCTCCTCGAGGGTCAGAGCTCTGCCTGGGGGCTGTGACAGGAGGGTAACAAGAGCCCCCACACTGTGTCCCAGGCATGCACTGGTGTTGTTATGGGGATATGAGGTTAGGAGGGACACTCAGGTCACCATCCTCAGAAGCTCATGGGGACGAGGCTGGGTCCCCGCCACCTGAAGGATCGTGAGTCTGGTGTGCATGGGACTGTTCCCCGATGTTCCCCTGCTCCCATGCCCATGCCCTTGCCCTCCCCACCCACGGGCCCCTGAGCCCAGCCTCTGTGACACCCCGGCCAGAAGCTGTGACATCCTTTGGTCTACGACTCAGGTGGTGGGAGCTGGAGCCCAGCACCAGCCCCTTTCCTGGGCTGGGGAGCCCGGCCGAGTGCTCTGGGCTGCGCGGCCTCACGGGTCCTGACGGGCACGGGGCCTGGGGTGTCTTCCGCCACACCCTCTGGTCACGGTGCCCAGCCCCGCCGTCCCGGAGAAGGCGCCTTCTGAATCGGCTGCCTGGCACTAATTATGGCCCGGTTTGTGCGGGGCCAGCGGCCTGCGCTGTGGCATCCAGATTAAGCAATTAACCTCGATGTCACTGCAATTATTAAGATACTTTAGCAAAATGAACTAATTTCCTCGTGGGATGTCGAACCGAAAGCCACTTCCACTCTCCCTGAGATGCCCAAATTGGAAACGTCGACGGGAACTGCTCTCATTGTTTCCCGAACCCCCAGGCCTGTTCCCTGGGGGTCCCAGGCCGGGGGCGTGGTTTGGCGCCTGCTGGTCGGACCCTGGGGCCAGTGGGTGTCTGGGCCACACCCTGAGCCTGGAGAAGCTCGAGCCTCGGGGGTGGAGTCTCATTTTGCCACCCTCCTGCTGCACCCGTCTGCCCCCTTCCTGTTCACTCCCAGAGACGGGGGTGGGGGGAGATCGGAAGAGCACAC
>NW_028084157.1:0-1461 GCF_014824575.4 Sturnira hondurensis
ATACCAGTCTACATTCCCACCAACAATGCATTAGGGTTCCCTTTTCTCCACAACCTTGCCAGCACTTGTTTGTTGGTTTGTTTATGATGGCCATTCTGACCAGTGTGAAGTGGCATCTCATTGTAGTTTTAATTTGCATGTCTCATGGCTGGTGATGCTGAGCATCCTTTCATATATTTCTGGGTCCTCTGTATGTCCTCCTTGGAGAATTGCCTGTTCAGGTCCTTTACCCAATTTTAGATGGATTATTTATCTTCCTGGAGTGGAGTCATGTGAATTCTTTATATATTTTGGAGATCGAACCCTTGTCTGACATATCATTGGCAAATATTTTCCCATACAGTTGGTTCCCTTTTCATTTTGCTGATGTTTTCTTTAGCCGTGCAGAAGCTTTTTATTGTGATGAAGCTCTGTTTATTTATTCTTTCTTTTATATCCTTGCTCTAGGGGAAATATCAGTGAAAATATTGCTGCGTGAAATATCTGAGATTTTCTGGCCTATCTTCTCCTGACGGAATTTTATGGTGTCACAACTTATATTCAAGCCTTTTATCCACCTTGAATTTATTTTTGTGTATGGTGTAAGTTAGTGATAAAATTTCTTTCTTTTTTTTTTGCGTGTAGCTGTCCATATCTCCCAACACCATTTGTTGAAGAGGCTATTTTTGCTTCATTTTATGCTGCGACCCCCTTTGTCAAATATTAACTGACCATAGAGACTTGGGTTTATTCCTGGGCTCTTAGTTTTCTTCCATTGGTCCATGTATCCATTCTTATGCCAGTACCATACTGTTTTGATTTGTAATACAGTTTGATATCAGGTTTGATATCCTACTTTGTTCTTCTTCCTCAAAATCACTGCAGCTATTTGGGGTAGTTTATGGTTCCATATAAATTTTTGAAATGTTTGTTCTATATCTGTGAAGTATGTCATTGGCACTTTAATAGGTATTGCATTGAATCTATAAATTGCTGTGTGTAGTATGGACATTTTGATGATATTAATTCTTCCAATCCATGATCATTTGTTTGTGTATTCCTTACTTTCTTTCTTCAGCACTGTGTAGTTTTCTGAGTACAGATCTTATACCTTCTTGGTTAGGTTTATTCCTAGGTACTTTACTTTTCTCATTGCTATATCAAATAGGATTTTTTCCTGATTTCTGTTTCTGATATTTCATTGTTGGCATACAAAAATGCCTTTCATTTCTGAATGTTAACTTTGTATCCCACTGTTTTGCCAAATTCATTTATTAGGTTGAGCAGTTTTGGGGTGGAGTCTACAGGATTTTCCATGTACACTATCATGTCATCTTCAAACAAAGACAGTTTTGTTTCTTCTCTTCTGATTTGGATGCCTTTTATTTTTTTGTTGTTCTCTGATCACTGTGGTTAAAACTTCCAATACTATGTTGAATAGAAATGTTAAAGTGGACAACCTTGTCTTGTTCCTGATCTTAG
>NW_028084158.1:0-512 GCF_014824575.4 Sturnira hondurensis
GTAACCGTCCAAACGCTGGGCAGTGGGTAACGTCCATCTGCCAAAGATCATTAGGTTTAAGACCACGAGGGTTGATACCATAATGAGGTACAGGAAGAAGCTGAGCACACGTAGAACATGATTTAACAATTTGACGGGCAGCTTCTCGGGTGAGACGGAATTGATAACGAAGAGATCGAGCAGATTGATGATGCAGGGCATGAGAAGATGTAGCCTTTTGCTCCTGTGAAAGGAAAATTTGCGTAAAAGTATCTGCAGTTTGATTACCATGGGCAAGGGGTCCAGGAAGGGAGGAATGTCCTCGAATGTGACCAATGAAACAGGGGAACTGTCGTTTCTGTAAAAGTTGTTGAATATCTGAGAAAAGCTGAGAAATCGTATGATTAGATGTATGAATTAAAGGAACAGTTTCTAAAACAGCCATAGCTCGAACAACATATTGGCTATCTGTGTAAAGATGAAATGGTTGATTATATAGGGCAAGAGCTTGGCTGACAGCAAATAGTTCCACT